>NC_134693.1:86912983-86920483 GCF_050947455.1 Rhinoderma darwinii | reverse complement strand
GCATGGACTCGCGGGACAGGGATGTAATATTGCCCCTTTACAAAGCATTAGTGAGGCCTCATCTAGAATATGCAGGCAGTTCTGGGCTCCAGTTCATTGAAAGGATGCCCTGGAGTTAGAAAAAATACAAAGAAGAGCAACGAAGCTAATTAGGGGCATATCAAATTTAAGTTATGAGGAAAGATTCAAAGAATTAAACCTATTTAGCCTTGAAAAAAGACGACTAAGGGGGGACATGATTAATTTATATAAATATATTAATGGCACATACAAAAAATATGGTGAAATCCTGTTCCATGTAAAACCCCCTCAAAAAACCAGGGGACACTCCCTCCGTCTGGAGAAAAAAAGGTTCAACCTGCAGAGACGACAAGCCTTCTTTACTGTGAGAACTGTGAATCTATGGAATAGCCTAACGCAGGAGCTGGTCACTGCAGGGACAGTAGATGGCTTTAAAAAAGGGTTATATAATTTCCTAGAACAAAAAAGTATTAGCTCCTATGTGTAGAAATTTTTTACTTCCCTTTTCCCGTCCCTTGGTTGAACTTGATGGACATGTGTCTTTTTTCAGCCGTACTAACTATGTAACTATGTATGCATATATACAGTGAAGGAAATAAGTATTTGATCCCTTGCTGATTTTGTAAGTTTGCCCACTGTCAAAGACATGGACAGTCTAGAATTTTTAGGCTAGGTTAATTTTACCAGTGAGAGATAGATTAGATTTAAAAAAAAACAGAAAATCACATAGTCCAAATTATATATATTTATTTGCATTGTGCACAGAGAAATAAGTATTTGATCCCTTTGGCAAACAAGACTTAATACTTGGTGGCAAAACCCTTGTTGGCAAGCACAGCAGTCAGACGTTTTCTGTAGTTGATGAGGTTTTCACACATGTTAGATGGAATTTTGGCCCACTCCTCCTTGCAGATCATCTGTAAATCATTAAGATTTCGAGGCTGTCACTTGGGAACTCGGATCTTCAGCTCCCTCCATAAGTTTTCAATGGGATTAAAGTCTGGAGACTGGCTAGGCCACTCCATGACCTTAATGTGCTTCTTTTTGAGCCACTCCTTTGTTGCCTTGGCTGTATGTTTCGGGTCATTGTCGTGCTGGAAGACCCAGCCACGAGCCATTTTTAATGTTCTGGTGGAGGGAAGGAGGTTGTCACTCAGGATTTGACGGTACATGGCTCCATCCATTCTCCCATTGATGCGGTGAAGTAGTCCTGTGCCCTTAGCAGAGAAACACCCCCAAAACATAATGTTTCCACCTCCATGCTTGACAGTGGAGATGGTGTTCTTTGGGTCATAGGCAGCATTTCTCTTCCTCCAAACACGGCGAGTTCAGTTAATGCCAAAGAGCTCAATTTTAGTCTCATCTGACCACAGCACCTCCTCCCAATCACTCTCAGAATCATTTGCAAACTTCAGACGGGCCTGTACATGTGCCTTCTTGAGCAGGGGGACCTTGCGGGAACTGCAGGATTTGAATCCATTATGGCGTAATGTGTTACAAATGGTTTTCTTGGTGACTGTGTGGTCCCAGCTGCCTTAAAGGGAATGTGTCGCAAATGAAACCTTTTTTTTTTAAGTGTCGTTACTTATTTCTATTATATTTTTTAAGTTTTTTGCTGTATTTTTTTTTTTTTTTCCGTATGGTGGAAAGTATTAAAAATTAAATAATAATTTGACATGTTTTCCAATGTTGGCCACCAGAGGGAGCACTTCCCAGAATTACAGCAAGGTGAATAAGGCAAAGCAACCTGACTCACAGCTGCTGTAAATGTGGGAGGGAACCTCACCCCCCCTCTCACAAGCCAGGTAAAGGTGTCTTCAAATTGCTAAGCAGTGTCTGGCAGCCATATTGGGTGTGATTTTGCAGCTGGAAGAAGTTAGGCTTTATTCAGACGAACGTGAATTACGTCTGTGCAACGCGCGTGATTTGCACGCGCGTTGCACGGACCTATATTAGTCTATGGGGCCGTGCTGACATGTCCGTGATTTTTACTCAGCGTGAGTCCGCTGAAAAAAAAGTCACAACATGTCCGTTCTTTGGGCGTTTTTCGCGCATCACGCACCCATTGAAGTCAATGGGTGCGTGAAAACAACGTGATTCGCGCAACAACTGTCAAAAGGATGAATGAAAACAGAAAAGCACCACGTGCTTTTCTTTTACAAACATCCAAATGGAGTGTCATAATGATGGCGGCTGCGCGAAAAGCACGCAGCCGCGCATCATATGCTGCTGCCCCACGGAGCTGTTAAGTGGCTTTTGCGCACACAAAACGCCGCGTTTTTGCGTGCGCAAAAACGCCACGCTCGTGTGAATGAGGCCTTATAGGACACACCAAAAGGCTAAGTGTATGTTCACACGCTTACTAAACAAAGGGAAAACAGCTCCTGATTTTCAGCCATTTTTTAATCAAACTCGCGTTTTTGAACGGCCGTTTTTGGAGCTGTTTTTCTATAAAGTCAATGAAAAACGGCTCCAAAAACGTCCCAAGAAGTGATGTGCACTTCATTTTGGTCGGCGTCTTTTTACGTGCCGTTTTTGGAAAACTACCACGTAAAAAACGCCCTGTCGGAACAGAACGCCGTATTTCCCATTGAAACCAATGGGCAGATGCTTGTAGGCGTTCTGCTTCCGATTTTTCAGCTGAAAACATTGTGTGTGAACATACCCCTAGGGTATGTGCACACGCTAACTGCATTTACGTCTGAAATGACGGAGCTGTTTTCAGGAGAAAACAGCTCCGTCATTTCAGACGAAATTGCTCGTACTTGCGTTTTGCAAGGCGTCAATTACGGCCGTAATTTGGAGCTGTTCTTCATTGAATTCAATGAAAAACGGCTCAAATTACGTCCCAAGAAGTGTCCTGCATATAATGTATATAAGTGTCCTGCACTTCTTTGACGAGGCTGTTATTTTACGTGCCGTCTTTTGACAGCGACGCGTAAAATTCCAGGGCGACGTATTGGAGCCGTCTTTTCAGGCGTAAATCGAGGCGTAAAACGCCTCATTTACGCCTGAAAATAGGTCGTGTGAACCCAGCCTTAGAATGATAAAAGTGAAGTGAATGACTTTTCAGTTGACCGGTTCACACGCCGTGTATTTTTTTTGCACATTTTACGTGCAAAAAAAACACATAAAAAACGCTTGATTACACTTGATTTTGTGTGTTTGGGGGATGTGTGTGTGTGTACTCGCCGCTGATTCTTCAAAACAGCTGTTTCGGGGGAGGGGGGCGTCGGGTGGGGGTGCCCGTCGGGGGTCACGAGAGCGGGGGTCTGTGAGGTAGAGAGTGGGACATGCAGAGACACACATCTTACCTGCAGTGCAGCTGGTCTTCAAGATGGCGCCTGCTCTCTCCCTGCAAACAGCTGCTCTGCTCTGTCTGACTCTGACCTGCGTCTGCACAGGACAGAGCCATAGTACAAAGTCAATGGGACGGGTCCCGTTCATTGACTCCTATGGACTGAGCTGTCGTATTCCATGTCTGTATGTGTCGTTAATCGACACATACAGAAATGGGAAAAAAAATGGCAGCCCCCATAGGGAAGAAAAAGTGTAAAAATAAAAAAAAGTAAACACACAAGCACAAATTAATACAAACGTTTTTAATAAAACACTAACATCAAACTGATATTAAAATTTTTTTTTGGGTGACACTGTTCCTTTAAGATCATTAACAAGTTTCCCCCCCCCCCCCGTGTAGTTTTCAGCTGAGCTCTCATCTTCCTCAGGATCAAGGATACCCCACGAGGTGAGATTTTGCATGGAGCCCCAGATCGATGTCGATTGACAGTCATTTTGTATGTCTTCCGTTTTCTTACTATTGCACCAACAGTTGTCTCCTTCTCACCCAGCGTCTTACTTATGGTTTAGTAGCCCATTCCAGCCTTGTGCAGGTCTATGATCTTGTCCCTGACATCCTTAGAAAGCTCTTTGGTCTTGCCCATGTTGTAGAGGTTAGAGTCAGACTGATTAATTGAGTCTGTGGACAGGAGTCTTTTATACAGGTGACCATTTAAGACAGCTGTCTTTAATGCAGGCACCAAGTTGATTTGGAGTATGTAACTGGTCTGGAGGAGGCTGAACTCTTAATGGTTGGTAGGGGATCAAATACTTATTTCTCTGTGCACAATGCAAATAAATATATATAATTTTGACTATGTGATTTTCTGTGTTTTTTTTTTATATAATCCATCTCTCACTGGTAAAATTAACCTAGTGTAATGGCAGGAAGGAGGTGAAGGGAACAAGTGAGCCCTAATCTACCCACCGCCCTGTCCCTGCCTACTTGCAACGACCCGCCCTAGGCGACGGGGTACAACTTGGCGGCGGTCCCTACGCTGTCTGAGTGCAAGGGAGTACAAACAGGGAACACGCAAGGGAAGGGGCAGTAGCCCACGGAACGCCGCGAGGAAACGGATCGGTGAATGAGTAGTCAGGATCAGGATGAAGTGGAGTATACCAACGAGAGCACGGAGCAGGAAGCAAGCCAGGGGCAAAGCGAAGCAGGATAAGCGGAACTGAAGCAAGGCAGAAGCACGGTAGAAGCAGGCTGGAGCAAGGCAGCAGTGGGGCCAGGAATCCAAGAAGAATAACAAGCACTGAGGAAGAGAACACGGCAGGTATAAATGGACAGGGGGCGGAGCTAACTCCGACTGACCAGGCCGCGATAGGCTCTCCCACTCCTGAGCCTGCCACCCTGGTTGGTGGGAGCCGGTGTCAGTCTAAGAGGTCTGGCCTCAGGTGTCGACTGATTAATCCCGGGAGTATACACAGACGTAGTACCTGGCAGATCCTTTACAGTACTCCCCCTTTTATGAGGGGCCACCGGACCCTTACTAAGAGGACCCGGTTTAGTGGGGAAGAGAAGGTGGAACCTCCTGATCAATACCCCAGCGTGAACATCACGAGCAGGTACCCAAGTCCTCTCCTCCGGCCCGTATCCTCTCCAATGGACCAGGTACTGGAGGGAGCCCTGGATCATCCTACTGTCCATAATCTTGGCCACCTCGAATTCCACCCCCTCAGGGGTGAGAACGGGAACAGGAGGTTTCCTCGAGGGGGACCAGGACGGGGAGCAGCGTTTAAGGAGGGAGGCATGGAAGACGTCATGTATGCGAAAGGATGGGGCAGCTCCAGACGGAAGGATACAGGGTTGAGGACTTCAATGATCTTATAAGGTCCAATAAATCGGGGAGCAAACTTCCTGGACGGGACCTTAAGGCGCAAGTTCCTGGACGACAACCAGACCAGATCCCCGACGACAAACCGGGGGTTAGCAGAACGTCTACTATCAGCCTGAATCTTTTGTACGCTCTGGGACGCCTCTAGGTTCTTCTGAACCTGGGCCCAGACTGTGCACAGTTCCCGATGAACTTCCTCTACCTCGGGATTATTGGAACAACCAGGAGAAACGGAGGAGAACCTTGGGTTAAACCCGAAATTACAGAAAAGCGGGGAGACCCCTGACGAGTTACTGACCCGGTTATTCAGGGAAAATTCGGCAAGGGGAAGGAATGAGACCCAATCAAATTGACAGTCAGAGATGAAACACCTTAAATATTGTTCCAGGGATTGGTTAGTCCTTTCCGTTTGGCCATTAGTTTCGGGATGGAAGGCGGAAGCGGTCTACTACCACCCACACCACCGACTTGCCCTGAGATGGAGGCAAATCGGTGATAAAATCCATGGAGATATGGGTCCAAGGTCTCTGGGGAATGGGCAAGGAACGTAGTAAGCCCGCAGGTCGGGACCTAGGGGTCTTGGACCTAGCACAAACCTCACAAGCGGCGACGTAAGCCCTAACGTCTTTAGGCAACCCAGGCCACCAATAGTTTCTGGTAATGAGGTGTTTGGTACCCAAGATGCCAGGATGACCAGATAGTGCGGAGTCATGGTTTTCCCTGAGTACCCTTAGCCGGTATTGCAGGGGGACAAACAGTTTGTCCCCAGGGAGGTTCCCGGGAGCTGAACCTTGATCAGCCGCGATGTCAGAAGCTAAATCAGAATCAGTGGCAGAAACGATTATACCAGGGTGTAAAATACAAGCAGGATCCTTCTCGGAAGGAGGATTGGCCATTAAACTACGTGACAGTGCATCAGCCTTAATATTTTTGGACCCAGCCCTATAGGTAACCAAGAAATTAAATCTGGTAAAGAATAGTGCCCAACGAGCTTGTCTAGGATTAAGCCTCCGGGCAGATTCTAGGAAAATCAGATTCTTGTGGTCAGTAAGGACCGTTACCTGGTGTCTGGCCCCCTCCAGGAAGTGACGCCACTCTTCAAAAGCCCATTTAATGGCTAAAAGTTTGCGGTTGCCAATATCATAGTTACTCTCCGTGGGCGAAAACTTCCTAGAGAAGTAAGCACAGGGGCGGAGATGGGTGAGGGAGCTGGTACCCTGGGACAAGACGGCCCCCACTCCCACCTCGGATGCGTCAACCTCCACAATAAATGGCTCCCTTTGGTTGGGCTGAACCAGCACGGGGGCCGAGATAAAGCACTTCTTGAGGGTCTCAAAAGCCTGGACGGCCTCAGGGGGCCAATGGAGGACATCAGCACCCTTGCGAGTAAGGTCCGTAAGAGGCTTAGCGACGACCGAGAAGTTGGCAATAAATCTCCTGTAATAGTTAGCGAACCCCAAAAAACACTGTAGCGCCTTCAGGGAGGCAGGTTGGACCCATTCCGCCACAGCCTGAACCTTGGCAGGGTCCATGCGGAATTCATGAGGGGTGAGGATTTGACCTAAAAATGGTATCTCCTGTACCCCAAACACACATTTTTCGGTCTTCGCAAACAGATTATTTTTCCGGAGTACCTGGAGGACCTTCCTGACATGCTCCACGTGGGAGGACCAGTCCTTGGAAAACACCAGTATGTCATCAAGGTACACTACAAGAAAATTACCCAGGTAATCTCTCAGGATTTCATTAATAAAATTCTGGAAGACGGCAGGGGCATTACACAACCCAAAGGGCATGACCAGGTATTCGAAATGACCTTCGGGTGTGTTGAACGCAGTTTTCCACTCATCCCCCTCTTTGATGCGGATAAGGTTATATGCCCCCCATAGATCGAACTTAGAAAACCATTGGGCCCCCTGAACCTGATTAAAAAGATCCGGAATCAAAGGAAGGGGATACTGGTTCCTTACGGTGACCTTATTCAGGTTCCGATAATCAATGCACGGCCTAAGACCACCATCCTTCTTCCCCACGAAGAAGAAGCCAGCACCTACAGGAGAAGTCGAGGGGCGAATGAAACCCTTGGCCAGGCATTCTTGGATATACTCCCTCATAGCTTCACGTTCAGGACATGAAAGATTAAATATCCTACCCTTAGGAAGCTTGGCACCAGGCACCAAATCGATGGCGCAATCGTAATCTCTATGAGGGGGCAACACCTCGGATGCCTCCTTAGAAAACACATCAGCGAAGTCCTGAACAAACTCAGGAAGCGTGTTTACCTCCTCCTGGGGAGAAA